>NC_056740.1:222277101-222279601 GCF_019279795.1 Protopterus annectens
GCCAGGGCTGGACTCTGCCCTTCTGAGCTGGGAATTTCTGGTTAAAGGTTTATAGTGCCTGAATATTTGAACTGTATCTTACTGAAATTGGTACACCTTGTTTGCTGTAGCATAGACTAGATCCAGGCCTGCTGAATCTAGCTTTGTTTATATGCTTGTTATTTCCCTGGAACGCTGATTCCACCTAATACACGGCTTCTCAGCGCTTCTGTGGATCACTAGTGATATCTGCATTGCTTACTGTACTTATTTCCTTGTTTCACTTGAAAGAAAGTTACTGTTTGTCGTTTTTGCATTTAGTTACTTGTAACACATTGCACTCAAGTTACCTGGCACTTGCTCACTAAAGCAATATAAGTCGGCACTAAAAATTAAAAGCACTACACCCTCACTCCCCACTGGCCCTTGTTTTCAATTAAGGAATTCCCAATATTATTCTAGCATGTCCAAAGGTCAGTTGTCAATCTCCTCTCCGGTCCAGCTGGTGAATCTGGGAATCTTGAGGCAATGTTATAACTGCCTCATGTACACAGACAACCCTCTCCTCCTCCCACTTAACACAAATACTTGCGAGAGATGCAGCTATTTAGCCAAACTGGAGGCTGAGCTCTCTCAACTCAGGACTGGCAAGACTAGACAGGAGGAGAAGGCAACTACACACACCACAAAACCAGCCTCGCATAATGCTACCACACCACTGAATCAAACACATAAACACACAAAGACATACTTGGAGGCTCTGAGTAAAAAATTTACCTAACAGCAGAGGCCTCCAAAGCAGACACCCAAACAACTGCTACCTCAAGACACCCCACAAGCAACACATAAACCACAAAATCAGTGTGCAAAGCAGTCACAGCCCTTAAGGCCAAATACAACACCAAACATACTTGTCATAGGTGACTCCATAGTCAGACACACTGATGTCCCACTCACCAGGCTGAACAAGGAGAGGGTCACGGTCACAGTAAGCTGCCTATCGGGCGCTAGAATCCGCCACATAACACAAGCACTCTGGTCACTCCACGGCAAGTACAAATATGACACAGTCATTGTCCATGCTGGTGTGAACGACCTGAGACGTACCTCCCTGGACTACATGAAAAGAGACATAGAGCAGCTCTCTGATTATGTAGCCCAGGCAGGTATGACCCTGACCCTAAGCAGTATCCTTCCTTCACCAAAAATGATGCCACAATATAGAGACAAGATGATCAGCTTTAACAATTGGCTTAATGTCTGGTGTCATTCTAAGGGGATCCAGTGTCTGTCTGCCTGGGATGACATGCTTGACAGGCCACGCTGCTTCACAAGGGATGGCTTGCACCTGTCTCCCCTGGGATTCTGGATATTGGCTAAGGCTCTTGCCACCCCCATAGTGGCTTTTTTAGGCAAGGCTCATATTCTAAACCTACCACCCTAGAAAACAAAAATGGGAAGAAACTGAGGGTAATGCTGCTCAATGCCAGAAGTCTAAATCTCAAAATGCACGCACTCGAGGCCCTTCTCAGTATGGAGAACATCGATGTCTGTGCTGTAACTGAAACCTTGTTCAAGGCTCCTGAGAGCACCCCGGCACTATTAGGTTTTACCTCCATATCATGCGTTCCGGCCCCAAAACCCGGACCACACCACAAAAGGAGGGGGTGTATCCATATTCATAAAGGATACCCACACCTCCAGGTTGGTGGCAACGCACAAAGCTTCGGAAACCATCCAGGTGCAACTAACCATAGGCAAAACTGCTCTACAAATTGTAGCATGCTACAGGCCACCTTCTCAAACTCAGGAACCCCACACAGCCTTCCTGAAGACACTGGAGGGTATAAATGCATCTCCATACACCTTCATATTGGGTGACTTCAACTACCCGAATATAGACTGGGAACATTACTCAAGCCCTAACTTTCTAGCCCAACGGTTCCTGGAGTTCATAAATTCAAATGCCATGGAACAGCTAGTCACTGTTCCCACGAGAGGAGAAAATATACTAGATCTCATTATCACCAACATGGGGACAAAATGCTCCACACCGGAAGTATATCCCTCATTGGTGAGATCTGATCATAAACTAATCTCACTGGAAATCCACATCCCCTACCCCAAACAAAAAAGACCACAGTGAAGAACTTCTCTAAAGCAAACTTTACACTACTCAAGACTGGTGTGGTATCCTTCAAGGCCCCTGAGCCAGTGGAAACCACAACCCAAGCTGCGGAAGCCCTTACAAATGCCTTCTATGAACACCTCCAGGACTGCATGGATCAGGCAATCCCAAATTAAACCAAGACTCTTTCCACAAAGGGCAAACGTCCAGTCTGGTGGACCCCAGCCATTAACAAACTTTACAATAAGAGGAGAAAGCTATTGCATGATAGAACAAAATCCAAAGGGAAGTCACCCCTGATCATTATTAGTAAAAAAAATACGAGCACTCATAAAATCAACTAAGGCCAATTTTGAGAGAAAAATTGCCATGGATTCAAAGGACAATCATAAG